>NC_056739.1:569476477-569486477 GCF_019279795.1 Protopterus annectens | reverse complement strand
TGAACAACAATTCCATGATTTTATTTTTGTAATCGTTATAATAGTACAGGACTACCCCACCCCCCTTGTCCGGTTTCATAATCCGGATTCTGTTGTCCCCCTGCATCTCTTTCAATGTATTATGTTCTTCATACGTCAAATTAAATCTTGATCCTACATTACTATGCTTACTATACTTGTACAGATCATTAATCACCAATTTCTCATACACTTCCAATATACTGTTCAGGGGGGGTGTGTATGTACTCCTAGTACTAAACTCTTTAGGTACGTATGTGGTACCGTCGAACTTCACACTTAAATTCAATTTTCTAATATACTTCTTAACGTCAAGTATACAGTCAACCAAGTTAAAAGTCCCTTCGGGTATGAATTTCATCCCCTTAGAGAACAATGTGAAGTGTTCTTTCTTCAGTATCACATCAGTGTAATTGTATATGTGGAAATTATCATATGAGCTTACTATCTCATTGATCATTGATCTTGACAATCTTGAGGTGGTTGTTTTCGGGGATACACCCCAACATGTGTTGTAGTTGAAATTGTGGGGTGGGTCTTGCCCTCTCCTTCCCCCCATATGTTGTCCATTATGTTGTAATGTTGAATGGTAGTCAGGTGTCACTTGTTAAGAGTCATGTGATGTTGTAGCTTTATAAAAGCATTTGTAGAGTGATTACTAGTGTTCTGAAGAAGTCACGTTGTGATGAAAGCGCTTAACCTTGTTGTGTAATAAATCATTGGGATTACCTGACGTGTCTACTAGTGCCTTTTGTGCTGGGCATTGTGCTTAGGAACTGTGCTTATTTTTCGATTTCGATTGGTGGACTGTTCCTAGTTCAGTTTTTTCATATATATATATATATATACCTATGTATATTTAAAAACGGCAAACCGCAGCTGCTGGAAACTGTAGTGTAGTTAAATGAAACCAAGAAATAGCGTAACACAATTTTATTTCCGCTTTCGTCCGTAGACTTCATCAGAATAAAAAGACTCTCCAACCAACATCTTAAATACAACCAAAATTAACACACAATAATTGACAATAATTATCCAATTAAAAAACACCATTTTTTTAAAAAAGCAAAACACTTAATAAATAGAATACTTAAGAAATAAAATGCTTTACAAAATATGCAAACTAATCAAATCGTTACTTTTATCTATTTTCAATTTTTGATGTTTTAAAAAACATTTCACATTAATTGATTCATTTAAACCTGGTGGATGGTCTGATTTCAATTTTATTTGCCACTGGGTTTCCCTTTGTAATAGCAGATTCTTAAAATCTCCTTCTCTCATATCTTTATAACATATTTCCAAAATAGAGAACAAAAATTTACTGAAAGACTTGCATACCAGGGTATGTTTAAAGAGAGCATTTTTGTCATCTTTTATTTTGATGCTATATAAATGCTCTCTGATACGTGTTCTAAGTTCTCTAGTTGTCATGCCTACATAAAATGCAGGACATGAAGAACACAGTGCTGTATAGACTATACCTGTACTGCGACAGGTAACATAACCTGGAACAGAAAAAATTCTATCTGAACTAGAAACAGAAATGTATGGCCCAACTGATATATATCTGCACATGTTGCAGTCATTGCAACAGTGCATTCCCTTCTTTACTGTGTTAACTCTGACTCTACTATCTTTGTGTTGTGCCAAAATATTTTTTAAGTTGTTGTCATTTCTCTGAACAAAAAATGGCTTATCACCTAAAATATCAAACATTTCGGCATTTCCCCTAATAACTCTCCAATTTTTAGTGATGATATTTTTAATATACTTACTGTCTGAATTCATCCCCAGTATACAAACCATGTTATTAATTGAATTGCTACATATATTAACAACCCCTAAATTTGTATGTTCAAACATCAAATTCAATAATGGTGGAAAGTCACTAACACGTCTATTTAATATATCATCAGCTATTTGCTCTAAGTTTGTTTTGGGAAAACCTCTATTAATAAATAGTGAGGTGATAAAACCAAACTCATCCATGCCATCAGAATCCTTCGATGTCATGCGACTGGCTCTAATGAACTGCCCTTTGGGTATATTCTTAATTACATGTGTCGGATGGCCACTTTTATAATGGAGATAACCATTATTAAACGTTTTCTTCCTATGAATGGTACTATGAATTCTCCTATCTTCAAAATCCCACCTTAAATTAACATCCAAAAAATCGACATTATTACCTTTGCCACCCATGACAAACTTGATATAAGTTGACAAAGAATTGATATGACTGAGAAACCCATCATTGTTGACATCACTTTGATCCAAAATAAAAAATAAATCATCAATAAAACGACAATAAAATAAAATTTTAAATTTATCCACCAAAAATGGCATAAACTGATGTTCCCACATTGCCATTACCACATTTGCATATGCAGGAGCAGCCGGGGACCCCATAGCTGCTCCTTTCCTTTGTCTATAATAAGTTTCTTCAAAAAGAAAAAAATTATTTTCTAAAATAATCAAGGTTCTGTATTAAATCAACCTGCAACTTCTTCTTCTACTACTTTGAATAAGAAACATTCAAATTTACCGAAAACAGTTCTTACCAGGAGTCGGACTTTTCTGAACTCCCATTCGTCGGGGGACGAAACGTAGTTTCTTCTCTTAGTCATCTCAGTGTTATTAATTTGACAGATTATGTGTTTTCTCCTGTAGAAATTAATATTCTTAAACTGGGTTTGAATTTTGTCCCTCATTCTAGGGCAAATTATGTGAAAACTGTTGTGGATGTTAAAAAATATGTAAGGAAACTTAATCTACAGTATTTATTACATGATGTGTCCACAACTAACCAAGTATTTGTTAAGCCTTCTAATTTTTGTCCAAGGTTGCATCACACTCTGAATATTTTTGAGGAAATGTGTATACAGGACATTGATGCAATGCTTAATAGTAAACGTAAATGTGATTACAATCTCACTGTTATAGAAAGCAAAGCTTTGAAAAAGTTAAAAGAGTTGTGCAGTATTTTTAGGTTCATGAAGAGCGACAAAGGTAATAATATAGTGGTGATGACGAAAGAAGCCTATAGCATAGGGGTTTTGCATCTTTTAAATAATAGGGAGGAATATGACACCATTTCACTTTTTGATATTCATAAACGACAACGTGCTGTTTATTCATATTTATATGAAGCCCTTATGGAGGGGGATATCAGTCGTGAATTGTATGAATTTTGTGTCATAGATCAACCGCGTATAGGGGTTTTTTTTGGGATCCCAAAGTCTCATAAATCTCTTGTTAATCCCCCTTTTAGACCAATTGTGTCGTCATCCCATTCAGTAACTGAAGGGTTGGCTTTGGTCATAGATGCTTTATTGGGACCTACCATTTATAAAGAAACATCTTATCTACGTGACTCCTGGCATTTTTTAAATAAATTAAATTCATTTCTTACTACATTTTGTTTCAATCCCAAGAAACATTTAATGCTCACAGTAGATGTGGTGTCATTGTACACCTGTATTCATCAGGATGTGGGTATTGAGGCAGTACGGAATTTCTTGTCTAAACATTATAATGGTTTCTCAGTAAGCACTATTAATTTAATTTGTAGATTTTTAGAAATTATTTTAGAAAATAATTTTTTTCTTTTTGAAGAAACTTACTCACTCACTCACCTCACTATTTATTAATAGAGGTTTTCCCAAAACAAACTTAGAGCAAATAGCTGATGATATATTAAATAGACGTGTTAGTGACTTTCCACCATTATTGAATTTGATGTTTGAACATACAAATTTAGGGGTTGTTAATATATGTAGCAATTCAATTAATAACATGTTTTGTATACTGGGGATGAATTCAGACAGTAAGTATATTAAAAATATCATCACTAAAAATTGGAGAGTTATTAGGGGAAATGCCGAAATGTTTGATATTTTAGGTGATAAGCCATTTTTTGTTCAGAGAAATGACAACAACTTAAAAAATATTTTGGCACAACACAAAGATAGTAGAGTCAGAGTTAACACAGTAAAGAAGGGAATGCACTGTTGCAATGACTGCAACATGTGCAGATATATATCAGTTGGGCCATACATTTCTGTTTCTAGTTCAGATAGAATTTTTTCTGTTCCAGGTTATGTTACCTGTCGCAGTACAGGTATAGTCTATATAGCACTGTGTTCTTCATGTCCTGCATTTTATGTAGGCATGACAACTAGAGAACTTAGAACACGTATCAGAGAGCATTTATATAGCATCAAAATAAAAGATGACAAAAATGCTCTCTTTAAACATACCCTGGTATGCAAGTCTTTCAGTAAATTTTTGTTCTCTATTTTGGAAATATGTTATAAAGATATGAGAGAAGGAGATTTTAAGAATCTGCTATTACAAAGGGAAACCCAGTGGCAAATAAAATTGAAATCAGACCATCCACCAGGTTTAAATGAATCAATTAATGTGAAATGTTTTTTAAAACATCAAAAATTGAAAATAGATAAAAGTAATGATTTGATTAGTTTGCATATTTTGTAAAGCATTTTATTTCTTAAGTATTCTATTTATTAAGTGTTTTGCTTTTTTAAAAAAATGGTGTTTTTTAATTGGATAATTATTGTCAATTATTGTGTGTTAATTTTGGTTGTATTTAAGATGTTGGTTGGAGAGTCTTTTTATTCTGATGAAGTCTACGGACGAAAGCGGAAATAAAATTGTGTTACGCTATTTCTTGGTTTCATTTAACTACACTACAGTTTCCAGCAGCTGCGGTTTGCCGTTTTTGTATGTTTTTATTAGTTGGAGCTTTGGTACTGGTTTGTTAGAACCTATGTATATTTATTTATTTATTTATTTATTTATTTATTTTATTTTATTTTACATTTGTTGACCGTGCTAGTCTAGCTGGATATATGTCCATTTTCAGTAGAGGCCCGGGGAGAAAAGCTCCAAACATGAATCTTGAGAAAGTTAACAATCCATAGAACCATTAAGAATAAATACAGAGGTAGCAATGGTGTAGTGAACAGTTATAATAATACATTTGTATATTAAACAGTATTAGTAGAAATTAACTAAACAAATTCTATAAAAAACTAAACTAAACCAATTCTACAAATCACACTAGAAGGTATGAGCAAGTCTTAGTTATGGGAAAGAATATATATGTCATTGTCTTATTCCAGAGGAAGAGTAGTAATATGATTTGGAAGTAAACGTTAAAGGAGAAGGGATAGGGTTAAGAATAGAAGGGGAAAAAGATGTCAGTCTGGGTTAGTACATGGACAAAGCCAATGAGCTTTCAGATGTTCTTTAAGATGTTTTTTTTTAAAAAGAGAAGTAGAAGCAAGGGTAGATAATTCAGCATGAAGCTGATTCCAGAATTTTCCTGCAGTGTTTGAGAAAAGTGAATCCCTGGCTTTGTTGTTGGCTTTGTTTGAGGAAACTAGAAGCTTGTTAGCTGAGCGTAGTGTAGCTGGATTAGTGAATGGTGTAATTAGATTAGTGAGGATAGGGGTGTTGTTAGGGTGGTACAGGGTCTTGTGTGTAATAAGTAATTGTTGAAAGAGTATCTGGTTTTTCAGTTCTAGCCATCCAAGTTGTTTGAGGTTAAGGCAGTGGTGAGTTTTAAAGGGGGAACATGTGATGAATCTAGTTATACTATTATAACAGGTGGAGAGTTTAGAGAGGTTGTTTTTGAATAGGTTGGTATATATAACAGAGGCATACAAGAGGGTAGAAATACGGTGGGTCCGGGCAATTGCTTTCTTGCAGAAGGGGTAAGGAAGGGTTTTATTCTATAGAAGGTACCAAGTTTTCTGTTAACAGACTTTATAATGGAGTTTATGTGTTCATCGTAGTTGAGATGATTATCAATAGTTCATAGGTTCATACTAGGCTATCTGCCCTAGGGCATTTATAAGCCTAGCCAGAGTGTGTGTGGCTTTCACCACCCCTTAGGATGAGAATACTATACCCATTAGTTTGCTGTGCCTCTGTCCAGCAGTGATACAGAGATGATTCCCGGGGTAAACCTACGATCACCCATCCACTCGTCAAGATTTCTCTTGAACAGAGTCAGTGAGGGGCTCTGCCTCACATGGACTGGGATTCTGTTCCATAGTGTAGGGAGTCTCTGGGTGATGAATCTGTCCCTCCAGCATGTTCTATTTATATCCGTGTTGAGGTTTAAGTCTCTTGCTCTCGTGGCTCTGGTGGATTTGGATTTTTTGAGGTGGAGCATGTCCATTAATTCCGGGTTGGACATAGCCTTGTATGTCAGGCACAGATCACCTCTGAGCAGACTGTATGCGACTGAATAGAGCTGGAGTTTCTTCAGTCGGGCATCATATGACATATGTTTGAGCCCCTTTATCCTTTTGGTGAGGAACTTTTGGGGTCTTTCCAACTGCTGCAGGTGTCGGGTAAGGTACATTCCGAATGGGGCATTTTACTCAATCATTGGTCTGATAAGTGAAGAGTACAGGGGTACAATGACCTCTCCTGATCTGGATGTGAATCCCTTCATGATCAGGTGGGCAATGTAGAAGGTCTTCCTAACCACTTTGGCAATGTGAGTGTCAAAAGAGAGGTTACTGTCAACTTGGGTCCCCAGGTCCCTGATAACTTCTTCCGTGTTTAATGGATTAGCACCTATGTGGTAATTAGGGGTTACCTTGTTTTTTCCAAAGGGTATGACTATACATTTTTTGGCATTTAGCTTAAGGCCATGGCTCTGGCACCAGTTATCCATTTCTATGAGACCTTTCTGGAGGATGTCTGTGTCTGATGGAGTGTCACTTATGGTGCCCAGTTTGCAGTCATCTGCAAATTTTGTCAGCCACAATCCCCCTATGTTTGCCTGCACTTCAGAAAAATAATTGCCGAACAAGAGGGGGCCCAGGACTGAGCCCTGTGGGACACCGCTTGTGACCGGCTTAGAGTCTGACATGGCACCAGCAACTCTAACCCTGTGTGTTCTGTCCTTGAGCCAGTTTGCAACCCATCTTGTGACATATGGGTTTACATCTAAGCTGGTGAGCTTTTCTATGATGCCCGAGTGGGGTATTGTGTCGAACGCTTTTGCTAGGTCAAGGTAGGCTGTGTGAACTGCCTTACCCTCATCAATGGCCTTAGTGACTGTTTCGAAAAAGTCGACCAAGTTCAAGAGGCAGAATCTGCCCTTGACAAAGCCAAATTGGGTAGGATCCAGTGTCTGTAGGTCCCCAATGTCTTTATTTATGAGTTCCATTATGATCCTCTCCATAACTTTGCAGACAAGGCTTGTCAAGCTTGTGGGGCGGTAATTTCCAGGGTCCGTAGAAGCACCGCCTTTGTGGAGTGGGACCACAGTTGCCGTACGCCATTCTTTGGGTACGTATCCTGTAGTAAGGCTAAGATTAAACAGCAGCCTTATGTGTGGGTTTAGTTCCTCATTGAGTTCGTGTAGCACACAGCCGGGGACACCGTCCGGTCCCATTGATGCTGTGTTACACCTAGTAGTTACACCTAGTAGCCGGGTTGTAGTCTCTGGATTGATGTTGGTACCGTTGTTAGAGGTTAAAGAGAAGAAAGGAATAGGTAATTTATGAGTAGGAGTAAAAAGCAGTAGTTTTTTTTTTGGGATTAAGGAGGAGGCAGTGTTGCATAAACCAGTTTTCAACATTCTGAAAAACAGTTTGGGTGAGGGAGTGGAGAGAGGATATATTCTTGGCTGTGCATATTAAAGTGGAGTCATCAGCATATTGAATGCAGGTGGCTTGAGGTAAGTTCATGTGTAAGTTATTAATAAATAAGGAGAAGAGTAGGGGACCTAAGATAGAGCCCCAGGGCACTCCAATATTTACTGGAAGTAGTGAAGACAGATTGTTATGCCAAAGTACTGCTTGCTGTCTATTTTCCAGATAAGACCTAAACCATTGTATGGCTTGAGGATCAAGAGAGTGAGCCTTTAGTTTGTTTAATAGTAGGTTATGGTTAACCATGTCAAGGGCTTTTGACAGGTCAATGAATAGAGCAGAGGAAAAAGAGTTATTGTTACGATTTTTATATATAGTGTCGGTAAAGGATAAAAGGGCAGTAGATGTGCTATGGAATGGCCTGAAGCCATGTTGGCAGTTTGCCAGTAGGTTATTTTGTAGTAAGTGGTTAAGCAGTTGTTTGTGAATACATTTTTCCATTATCTTAGCTAATGGGGAGAGGAGAGCAATAGGGCGAAAGTTAGAGAACTCAGTAGATGGACCTCCTTTATGTAGAGGGATGATATGGGATATTTTCCATAAAGCAGGAATTTTGCCCTCAGAGATAGTTCTGTTAATAAGGATAGAGATGGGATAGTCTATGGCTTTTGCGGCAATTTGTAGGTATTCAGATGGGAGATGGTCAGCAGAAGGGGTGCAAGGTTTCAATTTTTGAAGAAGCTTACAGATGAGAGAAGTAGATACATGTTGTATTTGAAAGGTGGGTCGAGAAGTATTGCAGTTATTTGGTTGGGTAGCAGTGGGGGTGGTAAAGAATTGGCTAGGGTTTGAATGGCATCTGTGAAATAGTTATTAAAGGCATCGGGGATTACGTTGGAGTTGCTATTGTTGAAAGCGGTTGGGTCAGGAATGGTAGTGTGACCTGGCTGAAGAAGTTTATCTCAGACCAGAATTTTTGTGGTGTTTGTTGATTGGTTTGTTGAAGGTGTAGGAAGAAATCTTTTTTGTCTCTAAGAATATCCTTTTTGGTGGTATTTCTTAGTTGTTTAAATTGGAGGTGGGTTGTTGTACATTTGGTAGATCTCCATTTGGCCCAGATTTTATTTCTGAGGAGTATCTTTTGCCTAGTTTGTTTTGTGAGCCAAGGGGCAGATTTGATTTTTATTCTAGTGGAGCGATAAGGTGCATGGGAGTCTAGGATTTGAAGAAAGTTTGTATTAACGTAGGTGACAGCTTCGTCTAGTTCTAGATGGGTTAGTGGTGACCAGTCACATGCTTGCAATTTGGTTAAGAAGCTGTCTGGATTAAAGAATTTTTTTAAGCGGGAGGTTTTGAGATTATGAGTAGTTGCAATATGGACTTTTTGTCTAATAATGTAGGTAAGTACGTGGTCACTGATATCGTCTGGAAGGGTTCCTGGAGTATAAGATTCAGGGTGGCTATTAATAAGAATCCAGTCCAGAGTACTTTCCTTGTTACCAGGTTTATGAATTCTTGTAGGAGTTGTTATTAATTGTGAGAATCCAAAGAGGTTTATGTGGTTGGTAGGGTTTAGAGAACTGCAAGTGGACCAGTCTATGTTAACGTCACCAAGTACAATGGTCTCCTGGGGTAGTTGGGTAGAGAGGTGACTCAGCAGGTTCTCTAGAGAATATGTGTTATTACCTGGAGGTAGATACATGCAGATTATATAGACAGATTTGGATTTATTGATTTGGAGTTTGATAGATAGGGTTTCAGATTTAGTGTCAAATGATGGAAGCACATTAATGGGGGAAATTTGGAGATTAGATTTATAGAGAATGGCTAAACCCCCACCTTTTTTTATTTTACGGTAATTTCTGAGGATGTTACAGCCAGGAGGGCTAATTTCCTGGTCTAGAGTAGATGGTTTTAGCCAAGTTTCTGTAAGACATAGAATGTCAAATGAATGGATATCTAGGAGTGCATGCAGGTGGGAGATTTTATTGTTAATACTTCTAATGTTAAGGTGAGCTATCAGAAGTGAGTTAGATGGATTCGTAATTGTAGAAAGTATGGGTGCTGTAAAATTGGTAGGGTTAGTGGGGGAGTCAGTAAAGGGGCCAGGGTTTGGATGAATGTCACTGTCTAGGAGGGGGTGTTGCTGGGGGGTATAGTAAAGACTTTAGGAGTTTATAGAGGTTATTAAATGTATTTTTGGTAGAGAAGTAAGTAATGTGGGTTGTTCTGTGGAATTTTGGTAATATATAGTTAGAGAAACAGGTTATGTTACTATGGTTAAGGAAAAAGGTGAAAGAAGATGGTGAAGTCTGTTGGCTGCAATGGTTTTGTTCAGATAG